>NC_067485.1:74442645-74477645 GCF_947179515.1 Apodemus sylvaticus | reverse complement strand
CACTCTCTCCCTCTCCCCCTCTTTTCCCCTGTCCCGGTTTTTCTTCCTCTCACTCTTCCTTTCTCTCCTCTTTCTTCCCTTTCTTCTTTCTTTTGCTCCTCGCACACACCTCTGGCCTCTTATTTCTGGTTGTGGAGAATGGTCTGTGGCCTTTCTTTCCTCCCTTTGTTATGCGTAATTGATGACTTGCTAAAAAGGGGTCATAAAATTGGCCTGAGCTCAGGCCTTGCCTTTGTGTGACATTTGTCAGGGTTGACTCCTTTGCCTTGGACTTAGCTGACATCATGACCCCTCATTGTCCCGGAACAGAGAGCGAGGGCATCCCTTTAGATCTTTGCATCTCTTCTGTCCTGCCTCGACCCCCTTGCCTCCTGCCTCCTCCTCCCCTCCCTCTGGTCTCTGAGGTCAGAACTGATCTGAGCTCTAGCAAACAAGGCCGTTGGGACCTCAGTGGCGCCCACATCAATAGTACCAGTGTGTTTAATGTAATGTAATTTATTAATGAATTAATGGTGCAAGGACTTTGAGAATACTAAGCTAACACTTTACTGCTGAGCTCTGCCTGGAGCCCTGTATAATTTTAAACATAATTCATGTATTATAAAAGTCATCTCTCTAGGCTCGATGACTTTAATCTTATATACAAGGTTGTGCAAACAATATCACTATCAAGGTCTGGGTGGGTTTTTTTTTTATTATCATCTTTAAATTGTTTCCCATACATACCTTCCATAATTTCTAATCTACTTATAAAAATTCACATTTAAAAATTCTGTTTGTGTGTATGTGTGAGTGTGTGCAAGTGTGTGTGTGTGCCCGAGTGTGTCAGAGGACAGCATACAGGAATCCATTCTCTCCTGGGTGGGCCCCAGTTTCGGCAGCAGGCACCTTACCCACTGGGCCATTTTGTCCAACTCTGCAGCCTGCCGGTTGCACCTTAAAACAGCTACTATGTGACTCTGCACAGAGTTCTGATGGCATAAGTACTCTGAGAGCTCCTGGGTGCATTTGGGACGGTCCCAGCTGTCGCTGGAGAGACAAGGCACAATCTGCTCATCAGCTTCCCCATCCCTTGGAAGAAGAATGTGGCAGTTGTCAAAGTCTCAGAAACACCATCAAATGTGTATCCTGAAGACTGTGCTATTAACCAAGCCAGACACCCTTAACATGACAAGATGAAAATGATAAAAAAAAAAAAAAACCAAAAACGAGAAAACCCTAGAAAAAGGGCGACCATTAATGTGACTGGAAAGATGAGAAGTCTTTTCAAACCACAGCAGTGATGTTAGCTTGAGGATTTCTTCAGTGCGGTCTTGTAAAGACCTTAAAAAAAAAATTTACTATGTAATCAATACGACGTGGGAATCTTTAGTTCAGAGAACAAAGTCGGGAAATAGCAGGTTCATGGGGCAAGAGCTTTTATTGATTTCTGTGGGGAGGGATAATTATTGCTTCATAACCAGAGGCAATGGTTGTTCTACAGGGACTAGGGGTATCTGTGTTTTGAATGGGGATTTTTGTTGTATGTTTTTCTTAGAGCGAGTTAATGCTATAAATACTGCAACTGTGCCCAAATGATCTTTATCTTTGTTGTGGTTGAATTTAGAAGGCATTGAAAATATGAAATAGTGACCCACGACCCTAATGCTTCTGTCTGAGAGGTTCCATGGTGATGGGAGGGGTGTGTGTATGTGTGTGTGTGTGTGTGTGTGTGTGTGTGGTTTGCAGACCAAAGGACAAGTTTGTCTCTCTTTCCTTAGATCTGTCCATTTTGTTGTTGTTTTTAATCAGACAGGGTCTCTAATTGGCCTTTAGCTCTCTAATTAGGCTATAACGGCTGGCCAGGGAGCCCCGAGGATCTGTCTTTCTCTGAGTTACCAGTACTGGGATTACTGGGATTATAAGCTAATGCTGTCAACCTGGCTTTTGGAGATCTGGTTTATGTTGTTGAGCTTGCAAAGCAAGAACTTTATTGACCAAGCTATCACTCCAGCCCACCCGAGGCTTCTTACAAATTCCAGGAGTCAGAGTAAAATAAGGGACACGGCCATCAGAATAGAGATTGGAGTTCTCATGAGCATCTGCCATTAACTTAGCTCCATAGATGAGTCCCCTCAGCCCTCTCCAGCAGTTCCATCTTTGAAACGAGGGCTTCTATAATGTAATCTCAGGGAGTTAACTGCCCCAACCTTCCTGCGTTTGTGATTACAATGAGAGGAGACTAGTAGGAGAATGTGACTGCTTATCTCTCTCTTTTATGCATGAGATATGGAGTTTATTTTAGAATTAGGGTCAGCCTAGGGTCTATGGAAAGCACAGAAACAAAGTGTCTGCTCCCCCATTGGACCGTGGCGTGTACTCTAGTTTTACTTCCGGTGTTGTGATGATGAAATATCCTAACAGGAGCGACTCAGAGAAGAACAGGTTGATTTTTCTCACGATTCCCAGCTGCAGTCCATCATGATGGTGGAGCCAGGGCAGGACCGTGAGACTTCACGTCAGTAGACGAGCAGTGGGAGCATTAAGGCATCGCTGCTTGCTCCTGATACTCCCGCACAGACCAGGGTCCATCACGGTCAAGGGTCGTGAGAGTTCACGCGTTCTTGCTTGCTTCTGATACTCCGACCCCATCCAGGGCCCTTCAAGTGAAATGGTGCCTCCTGCATTTAGCGTAGGGTCTTCCTACCTCAATTAATGCCAAGGTAGTTTGCCAAATACATGTTTACAGACCAACCTGATCTAGACAGTTTCTCCCTGGAGACTCTTAGGTTGGGAAGTTATCAGTAACTAACCACATTGGATTGTCTAGGATGCAACGTGATTGCAATTGCTTGGGTAGAATGTCCCTCAATTAGAGTCTAGTTCTCTTTCAATCTGGATAGCTAAGAAGTTCCAGTTTCTCACTGAGTGGTCAGGGGACATTGACTCTGTGGGGACACATAAGCAGGGTCTCCCTCATGCTGAAGTGTCCGAGTTCAAGATCTTTGGATTAGCAGAAGTTGTCTTCCTGCCTTTCAGTCACTTCATCTAAAAAGGAGCGATCTGATTGGTTGATTGCTTAATAAGAGTTTTATGGGGTGCTCGTGACTGAAGCCAGGGTGTTGCACATGCTAATCCAGCTCTGTACCAACCGAGCTCTGTCCCCAAACCCACATTTTCTCACTTTGATGCCAGGCTGATGGCGCAGAAAGACCTAGTTGCAGTACTACGCGTTCCTGCCTTGCTGTTTTAACTCTATTTTTGAATTAATGTAGGTCTTCATAAATATGTTAAATGTCAGGGGGAAGGAAAATCCGCACAGTCACGTTCCCAGTTCATGTCATTATGGCGTGGTGATTCCCATCGGTAGTCAGAGAACGCCATTAACAAGGACAGTCTCGGAGACAACTGAGTTCAGTGGCCAATTGGCCGTTGAGAGTGTAGTATTCCTGCTCCGGGGCTAACCAACGCTAATCTTTCATATTAAAAGTATTACAGGACCTACTACATTAAAGCCTCACTAAGTGCAGCCAGGGATTAGAGCTCCTATTAGCAGGGCGAAATGGAAAACGTTTTGGCTTAGTAAATCAATAAGGCTTGATTTATTCATAAGTGTGCACCACGCTCGCAAAGGGCAGCTGCCAAATAATTATTGTTTATGGTGATAATGTACGGAAATCATTTAATCCAATGACTGTTTTCATTGTTATGTATTCAGAAGTAGCAACATTACCTCTTAATGTCAGGGGCCCGGGCGCTTTGGCGCTCTGACGTTCTGAATGATGCCTATTGAGTTCTTTGAGGGATGCTTCTGTGTGCGATTGCAGGTGAATGTTTGTGAAGATGCAGGACAATAAAAGCCCTTGACTTCTAAACGGGCAAGTATTTATGTGTGCTTTCGACTGCTGCAGTAAGACTGTTGGAATTACAGTGCCTTAGGATCCTGCCACTAATTTTTATTTTCGCCATTATTAAAATTTCTGCAATTTGAATTGCAAACGCCTGCAGGCTCGCCAGAATGACTGTATTTACCATATCAAAGTGGAATCACCATTACTGGAGTTAGTGTGTGTGTGTTACACACACACACACACACACACACACACACATATACTTATTTGAATGAAGGAATGTTTATTCATGAAGTGTGAGGAGAAAGTGTGAAGGCCGCCTTATGTGATATGGGTAGATCTGCCAAGTTCTCCAGTGCGGTGAGGACTCTAGTAGACGGTAACGGAGGAGTCACTGCCCCGTGGGGCGCGAGGACTCAGCTGTCCACAGCCATTATTTAACCATGATTGTGAAAAAGAGCATTTGATGTTTTATGAGCCTATTCATTTTTACTTTAGTTTTTTTTTTCTTATTGCATTTGTGTGTCTGTGTGTGCACGTGTGTTTAGTGCTTGCTGTGCATATGTGTGGGCATACATGTATGTGTGCATGTTTGTGGCTGTTCAGGTAGATTTTGGGAATCACCCTCCACCACACTTCTACCTTATGCAGTGAGACTTGACTCCCTCACTCAAACCTAGAATTCCTAATATGGCTACTGTCTGGGAATTTCCCGTCTCTGCACTCTTGAGGCTGGAATGAACAGGTCATGGAGCAATATCAAGGAGCACATGATATTTACTTAGGTTCTGGAGATCCAAACTCGAGGAAGCGTTTAACCACTAAGCCATTTCCCTAGCCAGAGGATATTCATTTTAAGAACTTCAAGTCTCAAAATGAAATTTTAGTAATAGCAGTGAGACAGCCACTTTTTTCTTTGGAGATTTTCTTTATTAACAAAACATAGTGATAAATTGTGGTCTCACGTCCACAATCCTCTTTCATCAGCCTCCCGAGTGCTAGAATTACAGATTTTTCTCATCATGACGGGCTGGGTGAGTCTTTTCTCTAACTGAACATTGGAATTGAGAGAGGCGAGGAGCACTTAGTGGTAGAGACTTTAGTGGTAAAGAGGATAAAGCAGCATCGGTATGGGAGAAGACAGAGTGCATTTGATTAATATGAGAGTAATATAAGTTAACCGGAGTTGTATTTTAAAAAGGAAACTCTTTGGTTAAAAGTCAGTTATCCTAGTTTTTCAATGTTCAGGCTTACACGCTAGCCTAAGCTTGCCTGGACCTCACTCTGCAGATCATGTTGGCTTTGAAATCATGGCTGTGTTCTTGCCTCAGTCTCCTCTAGGTGTTGAGATTACAGGTATGTGCCAGTATGCCTGGCTCCAAAGCTAGCTTTTCAGAATGGTGTGCGAAAGAAGGAAACTGCTCAGTCCTTCTGTGTGGGCTCTTAGTAGGCCTTAGAAGTAGTTTGGAAGCCCCTTTGAGCAGATATAGAGCCTGTGTGTAGACATGAGTCATTGCAGTGTAGATCGGAATATAGATGGCTTATTAACAATCTTGATCATATATACATATGACACTCAAACTCTGTCTCTTTCTCGTCTCTCTGTCTTCATCTCTCTGCCTCTGTGTGTTTGTACATCTATATGTTTTTTTTCTAAATAGCATCATTAAACTATATATATACAGTTTTAATATATATTAATATATATTAAATTTATATATATATAATATAGTGTGTGTGTGTGTGTGTGTGTGTGTGTGTGTGCAGGCATCTCCTGCATATGTGTGCACATCAATGTGGAGGCCAGAGGTCAACTTTAAGTGTCATTCTTCAGCCAAGGGCAACCTTGGTTTTTGAGACAGGGTTTCTCACTGGCCTGAGGCTGGTTGGTTTTGCCAGGAATCTGCCTACCTCTGCCTTCCTAATGCTGGGATTATAGGTGCTTAGTATCAGGCCAAGCTTTTTCTTTTCTTTTCCTTTCTTCCCTCCCTCCCTCCCTCCCTCCCTCCCTCCCTCCCTCCCTCCCTCCCTCCCTCCCTCCCTCCCTCCTCTTCCTATGTAGATCTGGAGTTAATGACATCTAGCCCTTGTGTTTGTATCGTGGATACTTTGCTAATTGAGCCATCTCCTCAGTTTTCCATAGCAGAATATTCTCAACAGTGTGCCAACCTATCCCAGTTCAAAATATTTAATCCTATCCTTAGAAGAGCCATGTGAATTGGCTGCTTGGCATTTTTATTTTACATTTGAAGGGAATGTGGCGGATCCCAAGTTAGGCAACTTGCAGTATAGATATAAACCAAAGAAGATTATTCACAGTCTTGAAAACAGTGATTTGGAAGTAGTTGGGGGTGGGGTAGCGTCAGTGACTGTTTACTGGAAAAATTCTCTGAGTAAGGTTTCGTATGAGGACGGCTGAACTTGGAACATTAGGATCACTCGCTGAGCGAAGCCCTTGGGCCTCTCCTTGTGATCTTTCAAAGTAGGGCGGGAAGCTGTTTGCCCAGAGGGTTTCCCATCTTGTCTTTTTTTGGGCGACAAATAACCGGAAGAGCTGTGGTCTGGAACTTCTTTGGTGCATGGTAGTCATGAAATTATGTAAAGTGATGTAAATTGGATCAGATGCTATTTGGGTTTTCCCTCGTTGCATGAAAACTGTAAGCACAAAGCCAGGAGCGGATTTTTCTTTCTCATGTGAGTCACAAGTGTACTTATTTGCTCCAGCTTCTCACTTGAGCGACATGTGCAGTGTAAGTGGAGCGGGTGTGCGGTTGTGTGTGGCCTGTCAGCGCCAGTCCGTTCTGTCACCCTTGATTGTCATAGGCTTGGTCTCATTTGCCCAGTGCCTCCTACTTCCTCCTTCCCTCATCCAGAGATCCTGTCCTCCTCCTGCTCAGATGACACGCCTCATGCCTGTCCACAGAGGGCTCAGCTCCCGGCTGGCCCCAGTTCCTGCTCCTTGTAGAACTTCCCACGTCCCACATGCACTCGAGGTTCATTCTGTGTGGCAAGTCTCCTATCTCCTAAGACAGACAAGTCCTATGGACTCAGCTTGTTTGCTGGGACATCTGATGGCTTTGCCTTGTCCCCATTTTGTTTCTGCTCTGAGCCTGGAGTCTCTAGCTCTGCTGACCGCACTCTGTCACGTTCTGGCCTTGCAGTGAGCTGTGCCCAGAGCTGTAGGGTCTTTTGGCCTTGAGAACACACTGGTCTAGTACTTATTAAAGCGCCCTCATAGATGAGTGTCCTGGGGCCGTACCTTCAGTGCATGGCCACCTTCCGTTCTGTGGCTGCCCTCTACTCTACTCCGAGTCTCCATTCTGAGGTCAGATCTCCAGCCACGGCAATGCCTCCCTTTCCCCACTATCTGCAGCTCAGCCCTTCAGCCCCACAGACCTTCCAGATGAGAGTTTGCCTTTCACCCCCGCTGCAAGGGAAGACTTGGCTTGCACATATCCTCTGAGCCTTGAATTATCTTAAAGCTCACTGAATACAGCTTTCAATTCAATTCAATTCAATTCAATTCTTGAGCACTAAGATAGTGTAATTCAAAGATGAATTTAATATTGTATTAAGATTTGAGAGAGAGGAGGGAGGGAGAGAGAGGTAATAGGATATGAAACACAGACACACACACACACACACACACACACACACACATGAGCGCGCGCACACGGAGGAATAAAACAACTAATTGCTTATACTAAAGATGCAATTCTCCATGAATTAACTAACTACATACTTTGTCACTCATCTGAACATTGCTGGCCCATCAGTACAGTGTCTGGACTTGGCTCATAATTACATCCAGCCATCCTTGACCCTTTGCTGACTTTCTGTGTCAGACATACCGTAGCGTGTCCTTCCGCTCCTCCCTCCTTTCCTCCCCCCTCTTATTT
The DNA here is from genome assembly GCF_947179515.1 of Apodemus sylvaticus. Classification (NCBI taxonomy): domain Eukaryota; kingdom Metazoa; phylum Chordata; class Mammalia; order Rodentia; family Muridae; genus Apodemus; species Apodemus sylvaticus. Next base: position 74,469,916 of record NC_067485.1, on the reverse strand, counting down.
CTAAGGTGTTATGTATATGTGTGATATGTGTAATGTCTACATATGTGTGCGTGCCCCTCCCCTGCCTCCCCCGTATTGGCTTTTTACTAATAGGAAAGATCTTGCAGTGATAAGGAGAAGAAATTCTCATGGCTACTAGCAACTGTTTGGTTTCCCTTTAGTGCTGGGATCATGTACATGGTAAACATGGGTTTTACCACTGGGTGATACCCTCCAGTTGATTCACAGACTGTATTACTATTGCCTTGGAAGCAGAAACTTTTTTTTAAACCAGTCTATGGACAGGGATTTGAGGGCTTGAGTGTTCTGTTGTTGAGACCCTGTGATACAGCGATTACTAACCGCATGCGTGTGTGTGTGTGTGTGTGTGTGTGTGTGTGTGTGTGTGTGTGTGTGGTGTGTTTCAGCCCTGAAACTAGATCCTCTAGACAGGGAATCATGAAAGAGGAAGAAGCAACCTTGGGATCACGTGACATGAAAGCAAGGGAAAGTATTGGAAATCAAAAAAGGGACCAGGAAGAGTAGTGACCAATGAGGGGACAGACAAGATGTATTGTGAAAATGTCACAATCATACCCATTGCTTTGAATGCTAACTTTAAAGAAAGAGCTGAAGAAATTAAAATTTAAAAAGTCTGAGAATGCTGTTACCCACTGTAAAGATGAAGGAAGGTGAGATGCCATTCCCTAAGATTTGATTGTATTACAAATGTGCTTAAATTAACATTCTTAGTATCACCCAGTGGTAAAACCCAAATGCACACACCTATAATAGTAATTATATTTGGTTCTGAGACCTGGTTTATGTTGACACTTGCAGATGAGAATCAGGGAGGACTAACAAGTCACACTTAGTTGTAGCAGAAATAAATGACAACTGTCAGCTTGAATGGGAAGACAGATGGTAAGTGGATGATACATTCAGGCACAGTAAGTGCCTCTTGCCGTAGGATCAGATAGCCTGCCTATAGATCTGGAGGCTGTGGGCTAATTAGGCCATGATGTAGTGACGCAAAAGGAGTGATTTCCATAATTCAATCCTCAGGAAGGTTCTCAGACAGTGGCTAATCTGAGGAGTGGGAGGTCTGGTGTAGAGAGGAAGGGGACATCAGAACAGTCGTCCTCTGACAGACAAATGCATGTATGACAGGACTTTTCTGAGGTACTCAGACAATAGACAATCTTGCACATGGTCGTTCAGCTAGCTATTGTGTACTCTGAGATGCATTGAGCTTTCTGTGGTGGTCAGCTCATAGTTAGTCACTTGCGAAGTCATCTAGCAGGCAAGGGGCAAGCGCCAGGGAGCTGTCATGGTCGTAAACCAAGGCTTGCCTGGAAGGGTCGCATCAGGTTGGTGTTGCCTCCACGTGGAGAGTCCACGGTCCGACCGACGTTTAGTCTGAGGCTTTAGGTGGTCCAGAACAGACACGATCGTGGCCGAGATGCTTGTGTGCTCATTGCTTCTGCATGACTGTAAGCAAGTTCAAGACGGAAACATCTTAAAGGAGATAACTTTTAAAGACTCTTGGGCTCACACTTAGAGCTGACTCTTTCCATCTGGTGCAGTTGGGCAGGGGAATATGTGATGTGAAAGTCTGTTTAATTTATGGCAGCCAGGAAGCAGGCCAAGACAGGAAAGGACCAAGGATTATATACTCCCAAGAATCTCTCCTCAGTGCCTGACTTCCGCCAGGTAGGCTGGGCACTTCCTAAAGGTTGTCTGTCCAAGAGCCTCAATTGCTGGACCAATCGATGTATTCAGTGTATCCAACATATTGGAATCATGACCCTGTAGAGTACATTGCCTGTTCAAAACTACAGGGCACCTTAGGAAGAGTATCGAGCCAGGAGTGTGTTCTAGTCCGGGAAACCTGTTGGGAAGGATCAGGCCTCTCCTGGCCTCTCAGAGTAGGGAGAAGTAAAACTGAAAACCGAGACCACTCTTGACTCCTCTGAATGAAGCAACCTGGGGAGAAGGGCCCTGTGTCTGCTGTGATGCTCGTGTCGGCTTAGGGGCCACTTGTGAATGGCAACCCTCTTGTCCCTTCGAGAAAGTAGCGTTCACGGCGGTGGGGAGAATCCCAGCATGCTACTGTGTTAGTGCGTGCCTTAAGTGCACAACAGTTCCAAGAGCCAGCACTAAGGACATATTGGGGATTGAACTGAGGGCTACTGAGTTCATGCAGCCAGTTGAAGGGCGGAGGCATAGTGCCAAACGTTTGGAAATTGAACCTGGACAGCTTTTGATGACTCGATAGTTTTTATTTTCACATTTATGACCTCTGGGGCCAAGGAAGGGGCCCGAGAGTCCCCCTGCTGTGGTTTCATGTGAGGGAAGTTAAAATACTGACTTAAGATTTCAGAGTCAGAGCTGAACGGAGGTCAGAGATATGGCGGACGGCTGCTGTAGGTGAGGCTGCCCACCACACTTCAGTGTTTCGTATCTCGATGAGAAAGAAGGCTGTGGTTCTTACAATTCCAAACTTAACAGGCCCATAGGAAGTTGGTATGTTCTTGCATGCCTGACATTCCAGCACCCGGACTGTGAGTTCAAGGCCAGCCTCCATAGTATATTGAGATCCTCTTTTAGAAACTAAAGGGGACAAGCTAAACTTGAGTAAACCATGTCTCATGCCCAAGGTTGTTGATAAGCTGAGTGTGCTGGAGACCAGTTCCAGCAGCCTCAGCACTGGCGGGCTGCCTTTCCCGTTCAGAGGCTACTGTTTAAAAGAGTATGCCTGAAATCCAGAGAGTAGCACAAATTTTCCTTCATTTATATCCAACAGCCTTTGGAATTGAATAATTACACAAAACAAGACCCAGTTGTCCTTTGAAATGTTTATGCTGCTTGCCGTGAGCCTGTAAGCTGATATTTGTAAAGAGATTTCATCAGAGGAAGACAGAGGAAATGAAGAGAAATTTGTTTTAGAGGAGTTTTGTATTTATTTGTTTAATTATTTCTTATCAAGGAACAGAGTTACTGCCGAACATAGTTGATTAAACAATGTAAAAATTTAAAAAGCTCATAATGGCATATTTGCATAGTGGTTTGGAAAAGACTCCCCTAGCACACCGATCATGGATTATTAGAAGTGAAGAACCATTAAAACAATCTGTCATTAATTTTTTCCCACAATGAATAGTTAGGTCATCTCATTAGCATCCATTAAGCTTGTTTCTCAGACAGGCTCGTGATGAATCTCGAGACCATGGAAAAGTGCGGAGAACTTTTAGTGCCTGTGTACTTCCTCACCACCCCCAAAACAAAGAAAGAAGGTTCATTGAAGATCACCAAAGATGATAGGTAGCAAATGTTCCCCTGCCTCCTCCCTCCCTCGTCCCTCCCTCATTCCCTCCCTCCCTCCCTCTTCTTTTCCCTCCCCCTCCTCCCTTCCTCTCCACTTTCCCTTCTCCCTTCCCATCCCTTTTCCCTCCCCCCTCTCCCTTCCCCTCCCTCCCCTCCCTCCTCCCTCCCTCCTTCCTTCCCTCCCTCTTCCTTTCCCTCCCCTACCCTTTCCCCTTCTCCCAGTTCTCCCTTTCTCTCTCCTTTCCCTTCTCCCTCCCCCTCCCTTCCCATCCCTTCCTCTCCTCTTTCTCCCTCCCCCTCCCTCCCCCTCCCTTCCCCTCTCCTCTCTCCCTTCCCCTCTCCTCTCTCCCTTCCCCCTCCCCGTGTTCCCACCTCCCTTCCCCTCCCTACTCTCCCCCTCTCTGTCCCTCTTTTCTCTTTCCCTTTCTCCCTCCCTCCTTCTGGCTCTTTTTCCTCCCCACTCCATCTCTCTGTCCCCGTCTCTTCTCCTTTCCCTGGTAGACCAGCCTTGAAACTGAACATGAAGTTATTCTTACTTCCACACACCTTTCAAGCCTTGGGACTATAGACATGCACCATAAAGCTAAAAAAGCCATTTCTTGATTGTATTTTGATTTTTGATTTTTATTGTTTGGTCCCATGGAGACCCAGGCATGGCGAACAAAGCTTGTGCTATCCTCAACAATATTTAACCACATTTGTTTTGTGAGAAGAAAGCAAAGTTCCTTTCACAGTCTCCATCCACACGTCGAATGTGAGATTTGTTAGTCTGTCTAAACTGAGGTTAAGTCTCTAAATACGTGGATCATTAGATTTGTAAGTATTGCTAATGGTTCTTTCTGTTGTGTGTGTTAATGTGCCCTTCCCGGGTGGGTTTCTGTGAAGGATAATGCAGGAACCATGTTAGCCTAAGTAACTCACCAGCAAATTAACAATTAAAAATTCTATCAAGACAGCTGGCAGAAGTCTTTCAACACTAAGTACAGTTATGTTTAGATCAGACTTAATATTTCTGAGGCAGTTGTTTCGTTTCCAAGTGTACCTTTCTACTGACAAAGGGGACTGTTAACACCTAAAGGGCTTCTCCTCTCATAGTCAGCAGCCGCTCTGGGCACACATTTTGCCAAGATTTTAGTTAGTTTTAAAAATTATCAGATTTGCTTGTATTTTTTTTTCCAGTGATTTCCCTCTTTTAAGTACATGCTCCCCTTTGGTTCCTACTTAAATTTTCATTCTTAAAATTTCCTTTTCCTTGGAGCTTTTAGCTGGAAGTGTATTTGAGGGCTTTAAATATTTTTTTTAAAAAATATTAGGGGCTCAGCGGTTAAGAGCACTGACTGCTCTTCCAGGGGTCCTGAGTTGGATTCCCAGCCACCACAAGGTGGCTCAGCAATCTGTGATGGGATCCAGTGCCCTCTTGTGGTGTGTCTGAAGAGAGCAGCGGTGTACAACTATAAACAAAATGATAAAAATATTATCTATTATTTTATTATTATCCTTGTTGTCGGGGGTGTGGGACATCAACTCCCTTGAAGAGGAGGGGAATGACCTGGGCGGCAGTTATTGCTGCAAATTTATTTAGCTTAAAAAAAAGAGGAAGGGCTTCACTTATCACAGGGTGGCCAAAGCCTCCTGGAGCCTCTGACCCTCTTGCTTCCACCTCCTGAGTACTTTGTGTAGAAGAAAGGATCCAACATTGATTAGCTTGTGATCTAGATGCTGTAGAAGGCATTGTCTACTTAGATAATTAGAGGCTGGCATTGCAGGTCAGGGATGGCGAGTCTGGCTTAGATGATATTGAGGCTGGAGCCCAGGGCTTCCGTGTTTAGGGGAGCACTCTCCCAGCTGAAGTAGCCCCGGCCTTGATCAAATTGTTTCTTATGGTTTTGTTTTGTTTGTTTGTTTTCAATTACTTAATATCCCGGGATCGAAGCAAACCTTATAATGGCCTGCAGTATAGGTGTAGAGTTAAATGTCAGACTCAAAATTTGGCTAGAAGTAAAAATTTGGACTTTACTTGGAGGAAGAGTGAAAGAATTCGGGACTGTGAGGGCTGCAGAGTTAACTTTTCCTAAGGTTTTCTATTTGCCTGAACCCTAGTAGGAGCCAGGTGTGGCACAAAGCCCCGGAGAGCCCTTTCAGTAGTGAACCTTTTCAGCTGCTCTTGATGCTGAGGTAGGATCTGAATCTGAATGTGCTACCCATAAATCTTAGCTCAAAAAGTGTTAATTATAAAGTATTTGTTTGTGAGAGAACTCTTGCCTAGCATGTGTGAAGACTTAAGTCCAGCATCCCCCAATACTGCCAGAACAATTTAAATTAAATTAGAGATAATTGAGAAATCCTTTACTCCTTCTTTTAGGGTAGAATACCTGTGTGTAGTTCTCTAAATCATTATATATATATATAAAACTTAGTTGAGCATTAAGAAGACAGGAAGATGATCCAATATGTTTTCTCCAAAGCAGCTCACCAACCATACAAACAGGACAAGGAATTAACCAAAGAAGGCAAGAGAGGTCCCTTTACTAATTGACTTCAATTAAAACTGACTGTGACTTCCTTCAGAAGTGTATTAATACTTGTAACTAGTACTTGCGCTTCAGATCTGCGCATGGGAGTCGTAATGAAGAAGGGCATTTTCTTGCCTCGTTTAAACCCGGACTCTCAGAGACCCTTATACAGCAAGCCACCAAGAGATCATCATCCCCAGGACCTGCCAGTGCAGACATCGCAGCTAGTGAAGAATTATTTTCTGTCCTGTCAGCTCTGTCGTTGACATTGTCTCAATGGTGTGGCTCTGGATTAGAACATTCGCTCAAACCAGCTGTGTGTATACGGGTCCGTCTTTATTCCTCAGATGCATCTTGACATAGACATCTCTTTCCTCTTTACTCCCCTTCACGAGGATAGTAATAGAATTCCTCAGATGTTTTCATGGTTTAGTAAAACCAATGGTTTAGTAAAATTGCTTTTCTTTTAATTTAGCACCAGAGTGCCTTAAGTTTTTGCCTCATTTAAGCAGTTATTTCATGACAGTTGTAGGTAAAAACAAAAGCAATGAGGACATTATTGACTATATTTAAAAATGAAACTTAGGTTGAGTATTTCTTGGTAACAGTAAGAGTTGTTCCTATATGACTCAGTATTATGGTTTTCTATTTCATTCATTTGTAGACGGTTTCTCTTCTTTTTCACTCCATGAGTTAAACTATAACCCAGGCAAGCCTAAGTACATGCCTAAGATGTGTGGTAGCTAATATGTAGACTCACTCATGTAACGCCCACCTGGTGGCTTGTCATACAAATATTGCGGTTCTCTAGATTAGAATCGTTTGTTATTATTGAGGTTAGCGTTTGAAGACCTTGGGGTGCTCCTTGTAAACACGATCGATTTGGTTTTTAATGAGACAATGAACTGTCTTCAAATTCTCGACTCTGTTTTGGCATGCGCTACTAAGTTGTGTACACCACAGTTTCTTGCTGTGGTTTTAGCTTTCCTTCTTCATAATGAATGGCAGAATGCCTCTCTAATTCTGCTTTGAAAACTTTTTTTCTTTTACGATGGGAAATTTAAGTATATCCAGTAATAGGCAAAACCTCCTATGTTCCTTCCTCAAGGTTAACCACGATCTGTTCAAAGCCAATCTTTTGTTTAATCAAAGCACCACCCATTTTCCCTGGCTTTTATTGCTTAAAGAGCAAATCCCAGACATCATATCAGTTCATCTGTAAATATTTTAGCATGTGTCTCTCATAGATAATTCTGCACATGTGTGCGTGTGGAATCGTTGAGAAGTCATGGTGATTGAAAGGGAGGCTTTTTATTTATTTTTCAAGATTTTTTTCAAAGAACTGGAGCCAAACATTGAGTTAAAAAACACACTCCCCTAGTGGAAGTTAAATGCCTCTTCCGGAAAAATCTGTGGAATGAGTTAAAAACTAAAATTAAATCAACACCTCTACTCAGCACAACATAACAAAAATTAAAACCAGAAGAAGGGGTGCTCTTTTTTTTTTATAGTTAAAAATAATAAAAATTTGTGTTTTTCTTTCTTTGGTGGGCCTGGAATCAGTACTAAATTTAAATTTAGTATTTTTAAATTTGGCAGGTTTAGCCCCAGGCATGGTGTCACCCATTGTAATCCCATTACCAGGGAGGTTGAGGCCGGAGGCTTGTGAGCTACAGATTTGTATCTCAAATAAAACAAGAAAACAATAAGTTAGTAAATCAATCAGTACTGAGTCTCTTGAGCCAGGCAGCAGTGGCCTTGTATTACTGAGGAGCTGGGCTTGTCCCCGACTTTTCATTTGAGTGTGCTAATGTTTGGCACACATAAAAGAACTTTCTAGCTCTGGTCTGGGGTTGATACCAAGGAAGTTAAGCCATCGTACTGAGTGAATTGATTCCCTGCTGTGCTAGCGGTCTTTTTCTCTGTTGTGACAAGGACTTACTTTGGTTTGTTGATTTGTAAGGGAGACGACTGGGAAGGAATACAGTCTGTCACAGGAGGGAAGGCTTGGCTGAAGGGAAATGAGGGAGCCAGCCCTTTCTCTGTGGTTAGTAACTGAGGCAGAAGGTAAGCAGGGCCTGGCTTTTAAACCTCACCATCCCCACCCCCCAGGTGATTCTCTTCCTCTAGTTAGACTTCACCTCCTAAGGGTTCCATAACCGTCCAGAACAGATCCACTAGTCAGGAGTCATGTGATCAAACACAGGAGCCCTTGGACGATGCTTCTCATTCTCTCTCCAACAAGGTTACTTGTCCCAGCTCCTTTCCCGTAGAGCAGTGGCACTCAGCCTTTCTAATACCGCAAACCAGTAATTCAGTTTTCCATGTCGTGATGACCCCTGTAAAATCATTTCATCGCTATTGTAGTTTTGCTACTGTTATGAATTGTAGTGCAAACACCTGATATGCAGGATGTCTGTGCGAAACGCTGCCTTGGAGAGGTCTTGTGCAGTAGAAGACTGCTGTCTGTTCATCTGTCAGCACTATGGACAGGGGTTGATTCTGTAGCACAGAAGTGTAGGCAGCACTTCTGTAGGTGGGGCATGGTCCCAGTAACTAAGAACTTGCTTATCAACTAGAATGAACTTTAAATTAGGTCAGTACATGTACGCCTTTAGAGTCTTTGTGCCCTAGAGGATTCCCTAATACTTTCCTTGTTGACTGCTTCCCTTTCCCTGCTGATGGTCTGGACATTATGCAAGCAGATATGTCTGCACACTATAGTGCACACACGCATATGCACATGCACACATGCACAGACACATGAACACACACCAGCATACCCACATGCACACATATGTACACATGTACTCATGCGACCCAACGATGTTCTTCACCAAGATTCTTATCCTATCAAATGGATGTGGGACACCATACACGGACTCCCCAAATCTCTGCACACGGGAAACGCCATCTGCTCTCTTATCCTCTTCTGGGAAAATGCCAGGGTTTCACAAACTAAAATGACGTTTCTACTCAGACCTTTGGTATATACATATAAGATAAAGGATTAAATTCAGGGGCATAATTAGGTATTTATGCTTAAAGATAATGCTTTTCAGTATTGTTCTTCAGATCAGCTTTCTTCTCAGTTTCTTGTGCAAATGGACAGTAAAAATTTTATTTTTCTATTATTTTGTGCATCAGCAGGCACATGGTTAGATAGTATTGATAATTGATTAATTGTGTGTGTTGAGGAACAGTGGAGGCAGGGAAGGGTGCAAGGCTTATTAAATAGCACCCCTGATGGCATTTTTATTTCTGCACAGTGCCATGCGTTATGATAGAGATTTGGTAGGAAGATGTATCATTGTATCAGAAGATGGTGGTGCGGGGACTGGAGGGGAGAGATGGAGCGTGAAGCGGGTTAGCTCACCTCCGCAGAGGGGCAGAGGGGCTCTGGCTCCTGCTCCTGCTAATTTGCAGCTAGCACAGTATCCCCTGGGATCCCGAGGAAGTCTGACATGTGGAGTCGAGTGGGTGGCCTAAGTCTGCAGGACCCCTGATGGCCTCTTTCCTCAGTTTACTCTCCCTACCATACAGAACTAAAAGTAATGAGCTAACATGTGGCTTCTGTGTCTGTTCCTATAGCAGCCCGAGTCTAGTGTTGAAAGGGCCCAGAGGACCAAGGAAGCCTGACCTCAGTTGGCAGCTGTGTCTAGAAACAGAATAGACAGAGCCACACAGCATTGGAGACAGGGCCTTGTGTGTGATTCATGCCCGTGCAAGGAACATTTGTTGTTTGGACCATAGCATTTCCATCTAGAACATTCCTTGTTGAGTCAATATGAATACAACAGGGGGTGGGTCCTGTGAGTGCGTGCATGTGTGCGTGTATGTGTGTGTGTGTGTGTGTGTGTGTGTGTGTGTGTGACATTTCACAGTGTGAAAAAGTTCCAGAAGTATTGAAAACTCCCTAGTGCTTTCTTATTCCAGGCTCAGTGGGAGGCGTGAGTTGTCCGAGTCCCCGAGAAAGCTCACCAGAGTTTGGATGGGGCTTTCATAAAATTGAGGAACTGAAATAATGAGAGATCGAACCCAGCTTCCTGATTTTTCTAGGAGAGACGTCTTTGCACATGTCAGTGATTTTATTGCAGAGGCTGGAGTGTCAGTGTTGAAAGGGTCCAGAGAAACAAGGAAACCTCACCTCAGTGTCTGGAGCTGAATAGACAGAGCCCACAAGGTTGGAGATAGGGCCTTATGATTCTTTTAAGGAACATGCAGATGTGTATGATAGGTTTAGGAGGAAGAGGGCCTCGTCTCACAGGCCAGTCTCCAGGTGTCCCTCCAGGGGACCCCTGCCGCATTCCAGATGGTTTTACTCCAAAGCGCTGCTCTGCAGCTCATAACTGTTTTACCGAAGCATTAGCTTAGCTTCTCCTTTTAAAGGGGAAGATAGCTGTTTCCATTCCAAGGAAGAGGCACTTTCCCACCCGCCAAGAAGGATTGCTAATTTGTTTTCTATTAAGAGTAATCCTGTAATAAAAGCTGTCACATTGTTAATTAAAAAGACCACAGCAAAGGTCCCGAGAGATCAGGTCTCACGAACCTCACTCCGCATGAGACTGTTGCTTAGGACAGTGTCCTGATCCACCCAGGAGAGGAACGCGATGCTTGGCCGGTCGGCCTTGTCTCCAAGAGGAGCGGCTGACTTAGGACAGTCCCAGCATTTGCCTTTATGATGGTGTCTTCATTGTCAGCTTGAGGGGATTTAGAGTCTCCCGGGAGTCACAGCTCTGGCACGACCTGTGAAGAATGACTGACCTACATCTGAGTGCTTCCGCGCCCCAGACAAGGGGCCCCGGACTGAAAATAAGGGAAAGGGAGAAGGCCACTGCGTCCCAGCACCCATCCCTGCTGGCTGACTCTGGATGGGAGATTCTCAAGCCCTCACACGCCTGGCTCCAAGCCTCTCTGGCATGACAGACAGCAGCTTCAAATTGTGAGCCGAAAGAAACCCTTCCACCCCTAAATTGCTTCATCAGTTCTTTTCGTCACAGAAGAGAAGAGTAATCCAGCACCTATAGGAGGCGTATTGGAAAGTCCTATTTGGAGTTTGCCTGGCAGAGGCCATGCACCCTGTGATCTGAAGCCGTGCTTTAGCCAAACAGGCAGAGCTGGGCATCTCTCCCTTCGAAAAGATATTACTGAATGCCCTGAGATGATACCAGGGGTCCGCAAGTGTGACTTCTGTATGACTTATAGCTGTTGATATTATACCCGACCCTACAGTGACACACTCCTTTGAGAGGCAAATACTTGAGTAAATTCTCTTGGGGAAAGGAAGTTAAAAAGAAAAACCAGTACAGATGGAAGGTTTGCAGATACAAGCTCTCGCAGTGATTTGAGGTTGCGTTTCCATTCTGGTTTTCCCTGGGTGTGTGTCTGAGGCGGAGGACAAGTGTCTACAGCCCCCGTGTCAGCAGCGTGTCCCATTCATACCACAGGCCCAGACAGTGGAGAATGGCTCATGAAAGAACTCAAAGTCCTTCGAGGAAGCGCCGGATAAAAAACAGTCATTAATTAATTTTTAAGAGTCAGCAGCTGCACACTCAGGCATCTGGTTTGATAGGAAAGGAAAGGAAAACAAATCTCTTGGTTTTAAATAGCCTTGTGTGTATGACAGCATACTAGAGTAATGAGAGCAGTTCATCTTGCCACGTTGGGTTGTCCAGCTTGGCTTCCCTGCCCCCTCTCTCTTTCTGCATGTGTGTAACTGCCTGTTAGTATATGCGCGTCTACATGTGTGTCCAGTGCACATGCATATGGGTGTGTCTGGATGTGGAAGCCAGCGGGCCAGTGAATTCCAGGCATCCTCTCCGCCATCACTCTCCATGCCGTGGACACTGAGGCAGGGTCTCTCCCTGAACTCAGAGCCTGCTCGCCCTGCCCCATGCAGCTCCCCAGCTTGCCCCTGAGATCCCTGGTCTTTGGCTTCTGAGTTCTGGGATGACAGATGAGCCGCCACACTTACCCAGTCACTAAGTGGGCGCTGGGGACCTGAATTCTGGTCCTCACCTGTTTGCGGCAAACTCTTTAACCACTTTCCCAGTTCTTCTCTGTCCCCCCCCCACCCCGCCCCCTGCCCTCCATTCCTTCCTCTCTGCCAGTTTCATCCCTACAGCTTTACGTTCTAATAAGACAGAACGATGATCGCAAGACAGACAAGCCATGACGCCATCACAAGCGGAGAGTCTCGGCTCTGCCCATTGATTACGATACCCAGACCCCAAGCCGCCTTCCTGCCGCATGCTAGCTTTCCTAAAGGTTTATGTCTAGTGAAGAAGACACTCAGACGTGTGCCGCCTAGATGATTCTAAACCCAGCCAGGTTGACAATGGAGATTAAAGCCATCAATTGTCCAAAATGGCTTCTTAAGGGAAACCCCAGAGAAACCCTAATCTCTAGGCAGAGAATTTACTGACAACAAGTGTGAACATCCTGAGTGTGACCCTCGCTAACCCCTCCCGTTCTCGTGCTCACGAATCTGCTAGTGTGAGGGTCTCTTCCTGGTACCAGGCAGCATTTAATAGACAGATCTGCACATAACCCAGTCAGCAGATATGCATGTTGAAATAATTCCTGTCTTCTCAGTGTGCTTTGTAACTCTGGGGGGAGCTTTGTTCTTCGGGCGACTCCTGGCCCTGAGTCAGCTCCGTGCATTGCAACTTTCACTTGTGCTTCCCATGGTGACACCTTGAGTCCTTGTCATTCTTTAAGAATGTGTATAAAAAATTCAAGTATAATTATCCACAGAACTACTTCAACCCTTCCCCTGTGGGGTTTACATGCCTGACCTTGCTAACTGAACAAAAAATGAAGACTAATAGTTAATATGTTTTATACATTAAATAAAACACATTTCCATGGAGATCTGACTCCAAACTTTCACACAGATTCAGCTGAGTGGGTCAAGAAGGCCATGCATTTATGATGTTGCTGATATATTTGGATTTTTGTCTTTATTGATAGATCTCATGGCTATATCAATAATCTTTTATTTTTTTAAATAGTACCCTCATGTACGGTGTGGGCAGTTCTATGCTGAGACACCCTGTGTCCAGGTCTACTGAGGTTCAGATATCTGAAGGCATCCCTCCTTATCCAATGTTCATGGTAATATCCTCTTTCCTATTTTGTTGCTTTTTCTTAAAAAAGGATTTATTTATTTGTTATGTGTACAGCATGCTGCCTGCAAGTATTCCTGTGTACCAGAAGAGGGCGCCAGATCTCATTACAAATGGTTGTGAGCCACCCTGTGGTTACAGGAATTGAACTCAGGACCTCTGGAAGAGCAGACAGTGTTCTTAACCTCTGAGCCATCTCTCTAGGTCCTATTTTGTTGCTTTAAAAAAATAAGAAAAAATTAGGATAACGAATGAATTCCATAACCCATTCTGGACTGCGATCAGCAGTTTTGCAAATAAAGGTCCAGGGGAGGAATTTGCCCTTCCTCTCTGGCGAAGCTCTCTAGGAACACTAAAGCCGATTCTGATTCTTTGTAGGAGCCCTCTGGTGGCTTGAATGAGATGTCTCTCACACGCTCAGGCATTTGTATGCTCGTTAGTAGCCAGCCTTGTGGCTATTTTATGGGTTCCTATTCTATGAGTTTTCTCCACTCTCATTCTTTTCAACCGGCAACAGTAGGTAGGAGAAGAGGAAGGCTAGAGAGGAAAGCCTTAGACTCCTGTTGATTAAGAGAGTCGAGTTTTTAATCTTTGCCTTAAGGATATCTCCAACCAGCAGCAGGAGGAGGAGCAGCGGCCACACCCTTTCAGGGCTCCAGCATTTTAATACCTTCTTAAGAGTCCCCAGAATTCCAAAGGTCATACACTTGCCAGAACTGTTTGTTTCTGGCAAAGTCATGACCCTGCCACTGTTTGAGCCAGATCACCGTCTGCGGCTGTGGACAGACTGAAGCAGCCCCAAATTCCCACCCCTGGGAGTGAAACAAAAACATATTCCCATAACATTTCTATGTTCTTAAACAAACCAAAATTCTTACCATATTATCCCCAGTTGCGGGTGCTGTTTGGGTGGGACTAGGAGGCGTGGCCTTGTTGGAGGAGGTATGCCCCTGGGGTTGAGCTTTTAAAAGACCACTCTCAGTTTGCTGTCTGCCTGCTTGAGGTTCAACTTGCAAACTCTTCAGCCACCTTCCCAGTTTCCGTGCCTGCTCTGCCATCATGTAAACAGGGCAGAGTGTGGGGTTGCCTGGGAATGTAGATGGGGGAATCTCGGGAGTTTACTGGCCAGCCAGAACCAGTGAGCTACGGGTTCAGCAAGAGACCCTATCTCAAAAAGATAAGGTGGAGATCAGCTGAGGAAGACATGTGATGTTGACCTCTGGCTGATGCAAGCATGGACTTACACTTGCACGTGCACTCACATACACAATCTACACAAAACACACCCACACAGACCCACAGATATTTTCGACTAGTTTTTATGCTATAGTAGACAGACTAATCCTCGACCCAAAACGCCCTCAAATAAGGACTCTGGGTAGATGAACATGCAGTTTGGGAAAGCAGGCAGAGAGCCGCATCAGCCCTGGAGAGTTAAGAAACATGGGAGATCTTTGGTCATACCAGACAGAGCAAAGCAATCACGAACATCTGCGAAGCCAGGCATTTAGCTAGCGCATTTGTGCTTCTGTTTTAACTCTTGGCACTGATACAGCCACTGTCTATAGGATTAAGGAAATCTGTGTTTAGGCCTTGTTTTCAATTTGGTGAATAGTAGATATGACTTGGAACTAAGAGATGGTTTTATTTAAAATAAATATGTTAGTGTCATAGGGGCAGTGTTGTTGGGTTGACTGTCTTCTCAGGCTGAGGGGAGAAGCCTTTGTGACTTGCCATAGAGCCCCTGAGGGTCATTGCTGCAGGATTAGTGTGAGCCTCCTCTCTGACTGGGGAGGGAACTGAAGCTTTCTGGGGAGAGAAAAATGCCTAATCCTGGAGGACCTGGATCGTGCCCCGGCTTCCATGCCTGGGTCTGGTGGAGAGGACAGGGCAGAGATGTGGAAAGAGTCCTTCATTTACACACAGGGATGAACTCAGTGGTGAATGACGGACGCCAGGCCTCTCATTAGAGAAACAAATAGAGCATCGCTGGGCTCTGGGGATTTTGTTTGTGGGTGGTAGGACTGTCTGTGGGGTTGTCATGTTTCTTCAAAGCCTGTATACTTAGAATGTGGCCACATGACATCAAGAAATTCACGTGAGTTCGAGGTCAGTGCAGTCCACATAAGGAGTTCCAGGACAGCCAGAGATACAAAATAGATGCACCCAATCTCAAAAAAAAAAAATATTCATGGGCACCTTAAACAGTAACAACTTTTTAAAGAGGAATTGATTATGCAGATATCCTTCAGGTGGGGCATGTGAGGTAGACCCTGAGAGATGAGGCGTCCTCGCCTGGCAGGCAAAGGTAAACTCACCAATTGGGTGATTTCAAGCTCAACGCTAGCTGTCTTTCTGGTTCATTTAGTTATCAACACATTATCACCATTGGTGTTTTGCATGAATGGAATGGAACTCTGAAGAACCTTGAGGGCCTGGCTCCGGCAGGTGTGTCCAGGGATCCTTGTGGATTTCGGGAGCACAGAGCTAATGATGAGTTAAGTGTCTGTGATGGCCTTGGACTCCTGCTTTGTGGATGCCAGTCTCGGCCCATGACTTCCGTCTGGGCTCATTCTCCAGCATATCGTAGGCTGCCTCTGGTCCGCTGCTGAGTTCTTCCCTAGGCTGCCTGGGTGTGTGGTGTAGGTGGTTGTGTGGTGTAGGTGGTTGTGTGGTGTAGGTGGTTGTGTGGTGTAGGCTGTGTCATCTGCTCATCGCCACCTGATTTTCTCCCAGGAGCCTTTGACTGCGCTAGCCTCTCTTCTGGTCCACACTTACGTTATCTTACTGAGCCCCTTCCACTGCCCTTTCCCAGCCAGCAGCATTACTATTTTCTTTGCCAATCTGATAAAAATCCAGCAGTCCCATTCACTAATTAGAACGCTGTGTAAACACAAGTCTTGCTGAGGGAGGTCAAGCATTTGTCCCCTGTGAAGCGTTTTACCATCTGTTTTCAGTGTGTTCCTCTGTGTGTCTTCTGCTGCGATCAAGTAGGCCAAACTCAGCTTCCCGTTTCCCCAGAAACTGGGAAATATTTCCAGTTTTCCTTGTGTGTTCAGTGTCCAGACATGTGTCTGGACCTCAATGATGTCTATACCTGAATGTTTAAGTAGTAGCAGAAGCTGCTTATTTAGGGCTTACTGTTAGGCTAGTCATTGCTTTGCATGTGTGTGTGTGTGTGTGTGTGTAGGGCATGGGTGTGGACATATGTATGAGTGCATGGTCCTTTGGGTGCACATGTATGTGTGCATGTGGTGGCCAGAGTCAACCTTGGATATTCTTCTTCAGGACGCATTTCCTTTGTTTTTGAGACAAGGTTTCACTCACGTGGCACTCCCTGACTCAGCTAGGCTGGCTGCCAGGCACGTTCCCAGACAGATGCACCTGCCTCTCGTTCCTAGGTTTTAAGATTAGAAGTGCATACTACTTTGCCTGACTTATTCACATGAGTTCTTGAGATCAAACTCAGAACCTCATACTTTCAGGGCAAGTGCTTTAAGACTAAACTGCCTTCTCTGCTGTGGTCTGTGTTATTCATGTTGTGTCTACGGGTCGAGGGGACTGTCACTGTCCCTGTTTACAGAAGAGGAATGGGAAAGCAAGATCATACAGATATTGAGTGTGTAGCTTAGATTTAAACTGATTTAGAATTTTTTTGACATAAATTCTAGTTGGTGTTTTCTGGTGAACCAGATCCGTTAGAATGAAGACACGCAGAGACACCTTTTAGAGAATGGTCTCCTGATTACAGCTATGTTTGGTCTTCAACTACTTTTGTATTCTTGGGACTGGAAAGCTGTTAAAATGAACTTAAAGGTTTATTTTGGTTCACATTTTGAGAAGTTTTGATTCATAATTTATTTCAAAGCCATGTGCTCTTGGGAAGAGACTCTGATGGCGGGGCCATGTGGCAGAGTTTTTCAAATTCTGGTGGACCAGAGAGCAGAGCAGGGCCTATAGCCAGGAGACAGATGACTGAAACCTGTCTCTAGTGATGATGTACTGCTGCCAGCTAGGCCTCAAATGCTAAAGGAGCCGCAGCCTCCTATGGTGTCCCCACTAGACTGACACGGCATCCAAAACTGGAGTCTGTGCGTCACATTCCAGATTCCAACCCAAATCTATGGTCCGAACAAAGGTGGCAAGGTAGAGAGATTCAGGAGAACTGATGGTGGCATTTCCAGACAGTCCAACATAGCCGAGAGTCAGAAGAGCCTATAGTGCCATCCCAGGATGAAAGCAAGCAGGCTGCCAAACCACAGAGACCAATACTTCAGCTTCATTGGAAAGTAGGGAGAAGCCTCGGGTCTAGCTGGAAGGCAGCCGTCGGGAGGGCGTCTTCACTCAGGAAGGTCCACCCTGAGGTTTGCCCACTCTTGTCTATAGCTGACTAACTAACTGTATGATCCCGCCTCCACCACCAAGACAATCTGCCTTATTGCCTCAACTGCTTCATATTGTAATCTTATCCATACATACCCAGAATGATGTTTGAAGAAGGAACTGGACACCACACCCAATCAACACATGAGTAGCCACCACAGTGGGTCTTGTTATCTTGTGGTGTGTGTGTGTGTGTGTATCTGTTTCTCTCTGTGTGTGTGTCTGTCTGTCTGTGGGTATGTACACGTGCACACACTAATGAGTGGAATCTGGTGTTCTGTGCCCTTTGTTGTTATAATGTCCTTGTCTTTGTGAATAGCCGTGACGGGAAAGGTTGTGTAATAATCTCAGAGAGTGAGCTTGAGTTCTAAGTCCTAGAACTCTTTCACTCACTTAGAAGTAGAACAAGCGATGCCCATTCCTGAGAGGATCTTGGGTTTTGTTTGCATAGTTGCCTTGAGCATCAGTTGGTTGTGGCGTTGACAGACCGACTGTGAAGTCGTGGACTTGTTGCTGGAAATGTCTTTTCTGTAAGCGATAATGGGCGGACCAGTCATTTTGCTACTGGGAAAATAGAAACGGACTGAGGCTTTGGGCAATACATGCTGATCAGTGCTGTGCCTCCCAGTGAGGACCCTCGTCACTCTTCTCTCAAAAATAAAGAGGAGCTTGGAAGAAATTCTAAAACTTAAAGAGACAGCGACTGCACTTCAGGCGTTTATTGCAGTTTTCAATCTGGATTAATTTTAATGCTGTTTGGCTCGGTTTCCTGTGCCTTTTGTGTGTGTGCGTATGCATATGTGTGCAGGTGCACATGCACGTGCAGAGGTCTTGTTTTGACACTACATGTTGTCCTCAGTTGCTTTGAGCATTAATATTTAATTAATCGTCTTTCCCTGCCTTAAGCTTTGGCTAGGCTGGCTGGCCAGCAAGTTGTGGTGCCAGTCTCTTGCCACCCTCTCAATACCAGGGGCCACGTATGCCAGCTTTTTACACAGCTGCTGGGAATCAGAACTCAGGGGCTCAAACACGCCCAGTAGGCACTCTCCTGATCTGAGTGTCCCCAGCTCCAATCTCACATTATCAAAAAATGGCCAAAGGAATAAAAGTGAACATGTAGGACAAATAAAATGCGGTGAAAAGAAAAACTTCTCTTCCTTATTTTTCTTGAAACTCACTTAGAAATAACTGATATGCATTAAAGGGCTATTATCCAGCTCTGTGGAGAAATCCTTTCTTGTGAACATATTTTACGTTATTTAACCGAGGAGAGACAGGCCCTGAGTTGTGTGGTGTCATCAGTCACTCTGGCTGCTCGTCTTTATTTCGTCACCGTGGGTTTGGCCTCTCTGAGCACAGTCTACAGTGTGAATGTGTGGTACTTTACAGCTCGCTCTCTTTACGGTCAGCAGACATACGGGTTGTTCTGGGCTTGGCTCCGGGGCATGAGGAATAACTGCTTCCAGGGCAAGCCTTTCAAGCTGACTGGTTTCACAGCCATTTGGGAACAGAATCCAGCGTATAGTTTAGTTTCTGTCCTCAAAGGAAGGTGGAAGGCTTTTTTTATGTTCATGTGTTCCCATCATTTGATGTAGCCAAATATGGGCACACCATCAAGTCGCTGCAAATTTCTCTTTTCTGGCTTGTGAAATTAAGTTCTATAGTATAACCACCTGGTCAGAGATCAACATCTCAGTTTTAGGGTTTTATGATTAACTCTATTTTCGGGTTTTATAACTTCCTATCCGGAAAGAATCAGTAATACCATACTAATATATAGACACCTTTTCGGAATGCCACTGCAGCTACCAAAGAAACAATTATCGAGTGGAGGCTAGGTGGCCCAGAGCAGTTCCACTTGGCTAATCTGATAATTATTGGTGGGTATTTATATAAGGATGTACAACTGAAGCCCCAGAGGTGACTGAAAAGGAGGTTCTCTCTGCCACATTGCCTAGAATGTGGAATCTAAGGCAAAACTTTTAGGTGTTCCCCATTGGACGTTTCTTTACTGACGCCTTTCACACTGGGCTCGGACATCTCTGTACTATTCTGTGGTCCTTATTTGTGACTGGTAAGGAGGTAGAAGATGCTCTCTCAGGCTCCCTAAGTCAGCAACCGGTTGTCGCAGAGGCTCTGCCTCAGTTTCTCGGAACCAGACTTGCATTATTACACATGCAGAGATGTTTGCTCATGGCGTGAAGATGGTTTGATTTTGTAAGTAATCTTAAAAAAAAAATCATTCTAGGCCAGGGAAATGAAAAGAATTTTTTTAAACTATTGATTTCTACAGTAGAAGGAAACAATTTGAATGAGTTACAAATGATCTTCGCGGGCTCCGCCGTGCCAGCCCCTTTCTTGGACTGTCCTTTGCCATAGCACAGAAATCAATCCAGTTTTTAAAAGAGGCATTAAAAAGTGCTGTGACAAGCGTAGTTACAGCGGATAGATTTAGCTCGGGTATTTTATCTGCATAATCTGATTGTAATTTATATGTCTTCAGCCCAGATAAGGCAAAGCCATTTCTTATTACCAAATTCTTCTCTTTGTCAACATGATGTGAGTGGGATATTGACTTTAACTGAAGGCTGGTGATTAATCATAGCAGCGTGCGGGGAGATCATTTATTGCTTTGTGTGGCTGAGTGACTGCTGCTGGGGCTGGGAGTCAATCACGATAAGCCCACTCGGGTTAGCTGTTCTTGGCTGACAGTGGGTGACGTGATGGATTTATTAGCCATATTCTCTATCAAAGATCTCCCTGCGTTCTTAGCCAGGCAGATAGCAAAGAGGAAAATAACAAGCCACCAACCATCAGTGGTGGAATCTGCTTGTTTGCAAAGTGGAGTTGAGCCAAATGACTGTCACGGGAGAAGATGAATTGGGATGATAGAGCCACTGATACTACTCAGCTCGTGAGTACTTTTGTCAAGTTCAAACATGACAGTGGTGTTCATGGCCATCCAGCTAGACAAGGAAGAAAAAGTCCTTGTATGAAATTACACAGGTGCCATGAGAACTTATTTCTAATTTCCTGTTAAATATTATCCTGACAGAATTTGTAACTCAGGCTGACCCGGCTCATTCTTTGACGTACCTGGCTGTATTTTCCCTTGTGGAGTTTTTGGAACTGTATAGCTACCTCATGCTGACTAAGGTTGCTTAGGAAAAGAAGATTCTAGGGGTCGGTAAGCTGGCGCAGTGGGCAAAGTACTTGCCACAGAAGCTCAGACAGGCTGAGTTCTATAGCCCTGGTACCCACATAGAAGGAGAGAACCAAGTATGAAGTTGTCCTCTGATGTCGACATGTGCATGTTGACACCCGATCACATGTCTGATACATACATGAAAATACTAGCAAATGAAACAGGAAGACAATAGAAGATGCTAAGGAAAGTCTGCACAGGGAAAAAAGATGCCCAGCAAACATTATGCAAATCAGATGGCAGTGAGCCCAGGGGTAGCCTGTCCTTATGTCAATCCTCTCTCCACTCCCCCTTTTTATTGAAATGCTGCCTGCTTCATCGAAATGCCTGGAGCACTGCATAGTATGCTAGTCAACAGCCTACCACCTCTTTGGCTGCTTGGGGAGTCTAGGACAGTGACAGTGTTCTCTGGCATCGTAAGTACGTGGGCACAGTCAGTCGCTCAAGATGGGCAAGTGTTGGAAGCGTCCACTTGTGCTTGCGAGAGCTCGGCTCCTGAAATTTCTCTGGCCTTTAAATCTTCTTTCACCTTGTCCATTCTGGCCTGTGATGCGTGCTGGTTGGAGAGGCATTTCTTTTTGTGTACGTGGTGTGTAGGTGTATACACGTGTGTAGATGTATATGCAGGTGCGAGACCCCGTGTGTGTTCTAGGGATATGTGGAATTGATACCTGTTCTTGGCTTCACTTGCTCTTCTCCACTCAGTGTTTTGAGACAGGGTCGCTCCCTGAACCCAAAGCTCACGGTTTAGCTGAACTGTCTGGTCTGCAGGACCCCAGGGAGCCTCCTTCTCACTCTCCTCCACTTTGGGATTACAGATGTGTCTCTGTTCCAGGCTTTCTCTGTGAGTTCTGTAACTTGAAATCAGACCTTCTTGCATGTGTGGCAAACTTTTATTAGTTGGGCTTTCTCCCCAAGCCTGGAGAGGCATTCCCAAGGCTTTAATGAAGTTGTGCTGTTTGGCTGGAGAGCAGTCGGACCATTATGTTAATATATATGTTTGAAGGTACGTCCCCAGTGCTCCGTCTGAACCACTGGTTCCCAATTGGGGAAGATTTGCCACCTTTGATATTTTCTGGGAACAAGTTATATTGTCACAACAGGGGAAGGTATTCCTGGCATTAATGGGAGAGTCTCAGGACACTGCTAAGTGTATGCAGCACATAGAACAGCTTCCTGCTGACAACACAAGAATCATCTGGCCTCAAATAGCAGTAGTGCCAGCCTGAGACCCTGGCCTTAGCTGTAGCCATCTCCAGATTCAGTTGCTAAGAGCTTCTGATTCTTGGACAAGTGGATGTTGGGTTGTACTTAGAGACAATGTTTATATAGGGACCGATTGTATTCTTTTATTTTTTTGTTTTGGTCTTTTAAAGTTCAAGTTGCCCCATCTTCTTTTGGCTGAAGAAATAATAGTTGCAAAGTGATTGGGAAATGGGTTCCCCTTCCCTCATCTGGTGTGAATGTTTTCTCCCACAGAAGCTGATGAATTGCTGCTTATGTGGCTGACTTGAGAGTTTTTGTTAACTGCGAATCTCATCTGGTCTGGTCTTAGTTTTAACGAGAAGAAAAGCATCATTTACTATCTGTTAACATTTCATTGCTGAAAACTAATTGTTAGTGGGAAAGTCTCTTCCCTCCCGCCCACAAACATAATTTGGTCTGTGACTGATAGAAGAAAGCCGAGGGAACGTGTCCACGCTCTGACTACAGCTGGCCTTTTTCCTAGAGGTCCACATGTGTTAATGCACATGAATTCTGCTTATATAATCCTACAGGCAGAAGCTGGAGTCAGCAGTTAACATGACTTTTTGGCACAGCAGAGCCCTGTGTTCCTTTACACATTCTAGGCCTTTCGTGAGCCTTACCCTGTACTTCCTGACACACTATGGCCGAACTTTTGCTTTGTTTTAAGGGTCATAGAAGACAGGACCTTAGGGATTTACTCATTTGAAATTTCCTGTTTACTTATCGAGAGGAAAAAAAGTAGAGCTAGAGTCCAGGTCTAGGGATATAGCTCAGTCGGTAGAGTTCTTTTCTATGTAGCATTTAGGAAGCCTCAGGTTCTACCCTGAGCTCTGCATATGCTTGGGATAAGAATACACAGGGGACAGGGGACAGTGGACAGTGGACAGTGGATGGGGGATGGGGGACGGGGGACAGGGGACAGGGGACGGTAGCAGGAGAGTCAGGCATCAAAGGCAGCTCTTGGCTGCATAAGAAAGCAAAGCCAGCCTGGGCTACCTGAGCCTGATTCAAAAAATAGAATAAAATAAAATAAAATAAAATACAAAAAGGCCTATTATACTAGAATATAGTCCTCAGTATTAGCAACTGCATAACCTTTTCATCTCTGATCAAATGTCTGACAAAGCACCTTGAGAGGGAAGGTTCACCTTGGCTCGTGGTTTGAGGAGGAACAGTCTTGCACTGTGGGGAAGGAAGGCATGGAGGTGTGGAAGTAGAGGCTACAGGAGAGTGGCTTTGTTTGTCCACGTCTGGTGGGTCGGGAAGCAGAAAAAGGCAATGCTGCCATTCAGCTTGCTATTGCCTTTCCTTCCTTTATGACCTCCAAGCCCCTCCCCCATGACCTCCAAGCCCCTCCCCCATGACCTCCAAGCCCTTCCCTCTGGCTGTGGGGTGATGTCACCTAAATTCAGGGCGAATCTTTGCCCTTCAGTTAACACCCAGAGGTGTGCCTCAATCTCCTAGTGTGACTGCCTTGGCAGAAAAGAGGCCACTCTAAAGAGGCATCTGAGGCCCTGATCAATGGGCCCCTGAGGAGTGAGAGCTTTCTTAAGAATCTCATTCTGGTAGAAGGAAAGGATGACACCTTATGCCAACTAAGAGGAGGCGCTTGTCTACACACACACACACACACACACACAAACACGAATGCCTGCATGCACATACACACACAGACACACTCGCATGCACACACACACTTGTATGGACACACAAACACCACACATTGCATGAATGCACCCCCACAGCCTTATATTCAGGTTATGAGTTTATGAACTCTATGAAGCTTGTCACGGATGGCAAGTTAATAACATTTACTTTAGACTGGTATATACTAACCTGGTCAAACAGGTTTTAGAAACTTATTGTTTAATTGAACTTATTGAAGAATTGGCCTGACTGTTAGATGTTTGCATAGGCAGAGTCCTGTACTGGCTCAAGAGTTGAGGAACCTGAGGTGGGGTAGAATGGTGTGCAAAGAGTGTGTCTTGGTTCCCATGTGTCTCTAAGGGTGCTCAGGGCACGAGAAATGGTCCTCATGGTTAGGGTTGAGACCAGAGGCTGGATAAGCAGATCGCGCTGGTTCCTTTTTTCCAGGTATACACTAGGAAGGTAAAGACCATTACCATTTTCTGTGATATACTAGTTCTTTCCAGGTTGTGCAGAGTTCTAATTATTCTCCAAAAAAAAAAAACAAAACAAAACAACAACAACAAAAAAACAACAAAAAAAACCTACCCCTCCCTGTTTAAAGGAAGAGCAGGCTCACTGGGAGCAGTCGGCTCTGGCTGCTGGATTTTGTGGCATAGGGCACCACCAGTAACTCAGGACCACATCTGCCTACCTCAGCTGAGGTGGAGGTGGTCCTGGGGCAGAGGTTCACTGTGGATCAGCCCATCAAGGACAGAGTGTAGGGGTAAATGGTGAGGTGTGTGTATGTCTATAGTGTGTGGTGTGGTGTGATGTGCGCACACGCACACACTAGCATGTACAGAAATTGTTTACAAATATTCAAGTGACCTTTTCTCTTTGATTCTTCTTGTTTTTGAGGGAGGGTCTCAGGTTACACAGGCTGGCCTTGACCTCAGTAGGTAGAGAATGGCAAACTTGAACTCCGATTCTTATTCATTCTATCACGACGTCTGTCTTTCCTGATGTTAGGGATTGAATCCAGCTTGTCCTGCACGCTAGGCAATCATTCTATGACGTGAGCCATAGCCGTAGTCCATGATTGTGACCCACAGACTATGGTCGCAGTCTTGGAGGTATGGAAGGTGGTTTGTACAAGGGCTAAACATCAATTCACTGCTCAGTTCCGTTTCATCTTCTTGCTTGAAGCAGAGATTTGATTTTGGTAACTGTTTGGCTTCAGTTCAGAAGTTTAAAAATGTGACTTCTCAAATTAACTTTTTTTGATTTCTAAAACTGGCTTACTTCCCTCTTGCTGCTCATTATTGGGGTGTGGTCATGTCACCCCATCCTTGCTGGCACGTGTTTCCTCTTCCCCACATCCCCGCTTCTCATGGCCTTGTTCAGAGTGCTCTCCCCCTCCCTCCCGCCCGCCCTCCCTCCCTCCCCCTCCATCCCCTGTTTTTCCTTTCTCCTCCACTTCTACTTTATCTCTCTCCTTGAGCACATAGAGCCCTCGCCCACAAATGATCACAGTTAGCACGTCCAAAGCTCTACCAGGTTGATATTGTAAAAATATTTTTATAGGTTCAAATCTACATCTATAGGTTAGATTCTTTTCTTTCTAGTGTCACTCAGTCTATGTAGGGTGGGACTTCCATCCATCCCAACAACGCTCTCAAGGCCTTCTCTCTCCTGTATTAAGAATCTTTCTCAGCGGCCACAGGTTTCTTACCAATCATCTTTGAAGGCCCACTTGCAGAACATCATGTGATTGATCTGTCCTCTTCGGGCAGTAGTTTTGTTCTTCTGTTTGTCCACGGAACTTTTGGATTAGAGATAATAAGATACTGTATTAATTAGAGCTCTCCAAGGAAATAACATTCGAAAGTATGTACACACATCCACACCCCACATACACACTCACATGCATGAAGATTATGAAGACCTGGCAGGTCATAAATCTGCCAGGGGAGTCCGAGATGCTGGAGACTTAGGAAACAGTGGCAGTTGGACCCTGGGATGTCTGCTGAGCCACCCAGAAGAGTCCATACAGAGACGATGCTACAAGGCCTTCTGGGAAACGTTTTGCTCTGGATGCTGAGTCGCTTTTCATTTGATGCCTACATATGTGGATAAGGCCCACTCACATCACAAGGAGTAATCTGCTTTAAAAAGTTAAAAACACACCCTCAGAGAAAGATCCAGAATCATGTTTGGCCATATATTTGAACCCCACTGCACAAGTAAGTGGACATAAATTATATGTCACAGATGGTGACTCAAAAAACTCAACAAGAGACAAGTGCATACCATATAAAGGGTATGCAAATTTTAATTTTTTGAAAACCCTCACATATATATCTTGCCAATCTTAGGAGAACATTGGCAAGTATTTGAATAGGAGCTCTTTTGGTCCAACGAAGAAAGCAGCTTTTCAGAAAGAAGTGCATCAAATATGAAGATGACAAAGAGACCTAGGTGAATAAAATCTTTAACAAGCCAAATGTCCTTTTCCATTACACCTAGAGACCTGGGCTGGTGTGATATGTCAGTTCCCACTCAACAGTTTCTCTGCCTGGAGAATGAATAAAATGCCCATAGGAAATTTTCTAATGGAAATGGGGGGAAGTAGCGGGCTCTGTGGAAGGGTTTCCTTTAAGAGCTAGAGATTGTATGAAGCCATAGCAGAATGTTCTACAAAAACGAGGTATTGGCAGCCTGGAAAGAACTAGAAGGCATGGGTAGGGCTAGGATAAGAGGAATTCCGTATTTCCAAATGGATGGAAGAATATCTCCAGTGAACAGTGATAAAGTTTTACATTCCTTCTAATCATTTTAGAGGCTGTTTTGACTTCTTGCTGCTTACGACATGCTGTGGAGTAACATGGACTATACTTCCAGGATGCTGTACACAGCTTGCCTATCATTTTTTTTTTTATTGTGAATCTCAATTATTTTTAGTTCTAAGAGCTTAATGGGAACTTCAGGGAAGGATGGCTATTGTCCCCTTGCTCTGCTTTCTATATCATAGAGCCTGAAATTAAATGATACTTTACTCTCTGTCTTACACCTCGTAAAGAAATACAATGTACTGTTGAGGCTTTTCCTACGGTGTTGAGTTGGGAAGTCTTAACAGAGGCACGCATGATGCTTGTGGTAGCAGTGACTTTAACCTAGCTAATTATGATCTCCTCAAAGGATGACTTGAACAGATATGCTTTGTAAAGACAGCTAACTTCACAGCCCTTCTGGAAACTAAACACTAATGAATGTGATGAATACCTTCTATGAGCTGGACGTTCTAGGATTTGGATGTATAACTCTGAACACCAGCAGTGTGGATGCTCAAAGCTCCCCTGAGACTGTATAGATGACTTCAAGCATGATTTAAGGATTGAGGGCATGAGTGCCCACGGTGACCAGGAGGCCCAGTGAGGAATGGCAGGGTGAGGGGTTGAGAAAAGCTGTGGCCAGGAAGCTGTGGGTTACTTTCACACAGATGAAGGTGTGTGTGCTGAGCCTTCGTTGCATTCATTAGACTGAGATGATCTTAGGATTGCAAAGAGAAGGATTGTGGAGAGGAACCAAACTCCTGTGCCAGGCTTAGAAGTTTGAATGACAGGATTCTGAGACCAACTGATGTCCTCCTCAAAGTCTCAGTGTTTTTGAGCAAAGGTCTGCTAGAATGGAGCCCACTGATTGGCTAGCTGATTGGCCAATAACCTCCAAGAATAACCGGTGTTTGCTTTTCCAGCTTTGCGATTACAGGGGAGGCCACCATGCTGGTTATTTTTATGTTGGTGAAGGGATCTAAGCTCAGGCCTTTATGCGTGTATGACAAGCACTTTAACAATGAACGA